>NC_057801.1:490943823-490947987 GCF_018294505.1 Triticum aestivum | reverse complement strand
CCCGATCAATAGGACCCCCGTTTCGACCGTAGGAGGTCCGTTTCCTCCGTTTTGCGGTACGCCAGGCCCCTCCCGATCAACATGACCCCGTTTCGAACATGGCCAGTCGCACACAAGGCCGTTTCCTCCGTTGTGCGGTACGCCAGGCCTCGTTTCCATCACCTGTTCCATCCAAGCCCTCCCAATGAACACGACCACGCATTCCGTTCCGACCCAGCCGGTTGGCTCCCCATGAACATGACGACGATGCTGTTTCTCCGTTCTGACCCAGCCATGTACGTATGCGCGATAGGCGTTAGAGACCCTGCCCGTATGTACGTACGTGGCCGTATTTTCTTTCTTGCACCCTCGCCGCTGTACGTACGTGTACATGCTACGTGCGCGCCTCTACTACGACACGTGCGCGCCTCTACATCCACCAGTATATATGTACGTACAAGTTCGCGACCAGAATGACAACGCTACGTACGCTTCGACCAGGTGGGTCCTGACTGTCAGGCAGTTCCTTGCGTGTGAAAATGTAGTGTCACGCCCAATATGCGACCCTATCCAAAAGGAACTCGAAGGTCCCACCAAGGATAGACCCGCATATTGAAATGCTTTTGCAAGGTGGATATCATTACATCAACATTACATAATAGATGGGGATACATACAAAAGGCATACAATGCCACACGAATACAACATCATCTTACATAAGAGCACCATCCGACTATGGATGAAACACAAACATAAACTCAAATGACATCCACCCTGCTAGCCCAGGCTGCCGACCTGGAACCTATCCCCTCATCGAAGAATAAGCAGAAGAAGAATTCCAAAACAAGCAAACATCGCTCTCGCGTCAAGATCATCGTAAACCTGTACCTGCAACTGTTGTTGTAGTAATCTGTGAGCCACGAGGACTCTACAATCCCATTACCATGGGTATCAAGACTAGCAAAGCTTAATGGGAAAGGAAGGGGTAAAGTGGTGAGGTTGCAGCAGTGGCTAAGCAAGATATGGTGGCTAACATACGCAAATGAGAGCGAGAAGAGAAACAAAGGAACGGTCGTGAAGCTAGAAATGATCAAGAAGTGATCCTGAACTCCTACTTACGTCAAGCATAACCCAAAGACCGTGTTCACTTCCCGGACTCCGCCGAGAAGAGACCATCACGGCTACACACACGGTTGATGCGTTTTAATTCGGATCTGGTGTCAAGTTATCTACAACCGGACATTAACAAATTCCCATCTGCCACATAACCGCGGGCACGGCTCTCGAAAGTTTATACCCTGCAGGGGTGTCCCAACTTAGCCCATGATAAGCTCTCGCGATCAACGAAGGATATTCCTTCTTCCAGGAAGACCCGATCAGTCTCGGAATCCCGGTTTACAAGACATTTCGACAATGGTAAAACAAGACCAGCAAGACCGCCCGATGCGCCGACATCCCGATAGGAGCTGCACATATCTCGTTCTCAGGGCAACACCGGATAAGCTAAGCGTATAGGTACCAGCGTAACGCAAGTTGCCAAGGGATGGTCTCGCACGGTGCTCTAGTTTGGACCAACACTTAGACAAGCATTGGCCCGGGGGGGCTATAATAAAGATGACCCTTGGGTTAATTACTCCCAAGGTAAAGGTAGGTGGTGGTGAGGCAAATGGTAAAACCAAGGTTGGGCCTTGCTGGAGGAGTTTTATTCAAAGCAAACTGTCAAGGGGGTCCCATAAATCACCCGACCGCGTTAGGAACGCAAAATCCGGGAACATAACACCGGTATGACGGAAACTAGGGCGGCAAGAGTGGAACAAAACACCAGGCATAAGGCCGAGCCTTCCACCCTTTACCAAATATATAGATGCATTAATAATATAAGAGATATTGTGATATCCCAACATAACTCTGTCCACCATGGAGCAATTGTCAACTTCACCTGCAACTAACAACGCTATAAGAGGGGCTGAGCGAAGCGGTAACATAGCCAAACAACGGTTTGCTAGGAATGGTGTCAAAGGTTAGAGGTTCATGGCAATTTGGGAGGCTTGAGGAACAAGTGATAGGTAGCGCAGCATAGCGATAGAACGAAGCAACTAGCATAGCAATGATAGTAGTGAGATCTAGGGTAGCGGTCATCTTGCCTGAAATCCCACTAGGAAGAAGAACGAGTCCATGAAGAAGATGAAGCCACGAAGATGATCCAAGTGTAGACGAACGAATCCTCACGATCGCAACGAAACAGGAACTATCGAGAAGAAGCACACAACATGGTAAACACACCACACATAGACACGACATGATGCACAACCAAGCATGATGCATGACAAAGCTACATGGAGCTACTCATGGCAAGAGATGATGCAAACAAGAACAACACATGAAAGCAAGTTTAAATGAGGCCGGGAACAACATATAACAAATCCGATAGGTCCTCATATGCAAGTTTCAAAGTTGGCCCAGATCTGAATAAACCTTATGTTCAAGTTTTTAAACATCAAGTTAAGATGCACCAAGATGATCTACACGAAATTCTAGTCAAGTTACATATAAAGTTCGTTTAATTCGGAGCTACGGCCTAGAAGATATGAGCAAAACAAGTTAAGCATGGCATTGATGCAAAATGCATACAAACATCAAGCAAACACCTCAAAACAAGGATGCAACATGATAATATGAAGCTACATGCGAAATCAAGCAAGTTTCATATAGAGCACACTCAAAACGGAGCAACGGTTCAACACATACACTTTATACAAGTCATAACAACAATCTGTCCATAACAGCAACTAGGCATATTGCAAGCATCAAAACAACAAGCTACAGCATCCCAACGTATGAACAAAAGGCATGGGCATGAAGTACAGGTAAAGCATGACAAAACATGAACACTGAGCTATCTCCAGAAAAGACTAGAGCATGCTCAAAAGGACATGGAAAGATTGCAAATAATAACAGTTTCAGACTTGGCAGAAATAACATCAGGTTGCAATGTTTAGAGCTATCAAACAACATGTTATGGGAGCTTAACATGGCAAACAAAGGCATGGAATGAATCTACCAATTGCATAGAACAAAAGTCCCTTACTGACCATGAGCCAAAAGGGCACAGAAACTATGATGGCATCCATGTAAACATGGCAAAAGATGACAGATTCATACATGGCAGGAACAACAATAAGTAGGCATGTTGGTGAGCTTGAACCACTCACCACAGAGCAATACATGGCATGGAAACGCAACCAATAGTAAGAAGACATGTTTATGAAGCTAAGCATGGCAAGAACAAGTTCATAGGGTTCATGGATCACTAGAAAAGCACATGGCCAAAACTGAACTTCATGTTAACAGGTTGACACCAACATTATTTAGCAAACTTTGGAGCAAGATAACAACATGATACAGCAGGCTATAAATGCAACCAGGGGCATGAATGGATAGAGCAAGACATTTATAACAAACCATCCTTAGTGAACATCTCCAGATTAATGCACGAAATGACTTGTAGCAGCATGTTTACATAGCAACAAAACATAACAGAATCAGTCAGGAAAATAGCAACATCAAGTACCCTACTTAACAAGCTCGATGCACTCAGTACACAAGTCACAAAAATACATGGATTGCACCTCTGGAATGATGGCATAGCATAGATCAAAACACATGTAGACATCAACCTCATAGGATGCACACATCAAACATGGCAAAAATGACAAATGAGCATGTTATAACAGTTCCAGCAGATTAACATCAAAATGCACTCTTCCAACAGCATTTCGGGCATCAAGATGAGCTCAAATGAAAATGATGCAATAAGATGAAATGAAGTACTCATCGAGACGAACAATTTGACATATCACACGCACGAAACAGAGCAGTATGCAGCAAGCTATGACGCGATGAACATGGCATGATTATGCAAAATATTTCGGGACTTGGCAGATTTATACCTCCGCGAAAGTCAACGCGGGACGGAGGGATCCGGGATACGGGGATGCCGCGTTTGGATGGGCGAGGTGGTGGATCTGATCCCGATCCATGGACCTCGCCGGAGTAGACGCCGGAGATGAGGGAGAGCTCGCCGGAGTGGAGGGAAGACCGGATCCGAGGCGCTCCTCGCCGGATCCGGTTGGAGGAGGCGAGGGGAGGCCGGGCGGTGCGGCCGGAGGGCGTGCGCGGTGCGGC
>NC_057801.1:490937841-490943584 GCF_018294505.1 Triticum aestivum | reverse complement strand
GGACGGCGGAGGCGGCGGGGAGTGCCACGTGGCAGCTTCCCGTTGGCTGGGTGCGGCGGCGCGGGGACGGGCGGACATGTCCGGGCGGCGGGTGGACATGTCCGTCGGCGGGAGGAGGAAGAAGCTAGGGTTTCATCTGGGAATTTCGGGGGAGGTGGCCTATTTATAGATTCTGGGAGCTAGGAGAGTCCAAATGAGGTGCGGTTTTCGGCCACGCGATCGTGATCGAACGACCGAGAGCATGGAAGAGACTTAGGTGGGTTTTGGGCCAGTTTGGAGGGGGTGTTGGGCTGCACACAAAAGAGGGCTTTGCGGTTACCCGATTAACCGTTGGAGTATCAAACGACCTCCAAATGGCACGAAACTTGACAGGCGGTCTACGGGTGCTATACCAAGGCCGCTTGACAAACCTCGGGCCATTCCGAGAAAGTTTAACACCCGCTCACAACAGGAGATAAAAGGGGAACGCCGGAGGACATAGGAGTGCCGGATCGCAAAACGGACAACGGGGAAAATGCTCGGATGCATGAGACGAACACGTATGCAAATGAGATGCACATGATGACATGATAAAATGCAACACGCAAGCAAATGACATGGCAAAGAAGGCGAATAACTGGCGGACACCTGGCGCATCGAATTCGGGGTGTTACAACACTCCTCCACTAACAAGAGATCTCGTCCCGAGATCTTAGGACCGAGACGGAAGAGAAAAAGGGATGAGTGAAACAAGAACTCAAGAGAAGAAGCAAAGAATCGAGAGCACTCGAGAAGAAGAGAGGAACGACGAGAATGACGAGAATCGAAAGCTCACGGAGTCGGATAGACTATGAAACCACTCCGGTTAGAACGAGATAAGAAACGAATAAGACTGAAAGGATTTAGGCAGCACTCTGGCTGAACATGGAAAGAATAGAACACGAGCTTGAGAGGATGGAATGATACTTGATGAAGACATGACACAAAACCTCCGGAAATAATTGAAAGAGTTGAATGAAAAGAACGGAGAAGAAAATGACAACTTGTGCCATGAATGGAATAGAATGCAACCTCAGAAGAAAGGATTGAACGGAGTTGTTGAGAAAATCAACAATGAAAAGAAATAAGCTTGTTGTGGGCTTATAGCTAACATCTCAAGTTCATAAGGTGATAACCGGCCACAAACGGAAATGATTGGATAGCTGGGAAGAACGAAGAAATGCAAAACTCCACTTCCGAAGAATACGGAGAATTAATTGCACTTCGAGATGCGAGAAGAAAAGATACTTGAACTCCACCAACAAAATCTTGATGAACTCTTGAAGACTGAATTAAATCATGAACAACCACCATGAAGATCTCCGGTGACAAAAGGATGATGAGGTAGAATGAAGAATGAAAGATTAAGATTAAAGCTTGCGATGATTTAGATGGAGGTTCCGACGAAATGGCCGAGGAAATTTGAACTCCGGAAAAGAAAAGATGAAACACTTGGAACTAGAATTTATTCATCAAGAACAAACTCCGAAGGAAGGTATTATTCGCTTGGATGAAATAAGAATAAGATTTATTGTATACTTACCCTTCATCAAGTAAGATTGATGACAAGCAATGGATTTAGCATACTACTTATTCTTCTTGAAAAGGATTGAGAAGTGACATATCGCAAAATTGAGAAGGTCTTCATGAACCACCGGTAGGATTGGAAAGAACGAATGAATTAATATGATAAACAAAGAAAAAAATCTTGAACGAACCACCGAAAGAATACAAAATGACTGCTGAAAAGAGAATGAATCACCGGGAAGAATTAGAAAAGCACGAAGGCACTTGAGGGAATTTAGAGATACGAGAACGTAGAGATCGCGAGCTGATTGAAGAATACTTGAACGAAGCACCGGGATGAATAGAGAACGATAACTAGAATGATGGCCTCCGGTGAAAAGAAACGGGAAAACAACTTCTGACATACTCCGGATGGATGAAAAGAATATCTGACAATTGGAATAATTCAAGAGGATAACAAGAGACTAGAACCACGAATCTTGGAGAGAACGGCCAAAATTTAGAGGAAAAACTCTTCTTTGATCTTCAAAAGATGACGAGAAACACCACCAAAATTACTGAGATACTCCGGTAGAATGAAAAAAAAACCCAAAAGGTTGAGCCAACAATGAAATGATTTGAAAGAGATCTTGGCGAAGGCAAGTGACTGATGGGATCCATTCTTACATCACACTTTGAAAAGAATTATGAATGACTCCGGGGGAATTAGAAGAGTCAGGTAAGATCCTGGGAAAAGACCTGTGGGTTAGGGCCCACTAAAGCGATAAAACCGTTGGAAAAGGGATGTTGAAGAGATAGATGATGCACCAGAACAAATGAAATATTTGAATGAGGTGACAACCTCGAATTAATTCGAACACAGATGAATCTTCTGAGATGTCTTCCGAACTCCAGAATGACTGAATGGCGAGAGGCAAACAAGCAAGGAGAACACTTGATCCAAGGAAAAGAATGTAACCACTACCGAAAAACTTGAATTGAATCCACCGGAAAAGAAAAAGAAAAGAGATGAAGAATGACGAACTAGACGAGAATTCACCGGTTGAAATAATTGAGAGAAGATTGAAGAGGTTCCGTACGAATGAAATTGATGCTCGAAACAGGCTCAGGCTCCGGAAAGAAGAGGGTGGGAGGGCGGGAAAAACACAGGCAACTGGAAGGGGAAAAACCGATGAATAACTTGAAGAAAAAACACCGGTTGAAATCATTAAGGAAAGAAAACAAAGGCTTCGCACGAGTAGGATGGAAACTCGATTACGGACTCCGGTTCCGAGAAGAAAAAGGGGAGGGCGGGTGGGAAAAACAAGGACAACTTCCGACAAGGAAAAACAACGACGTCGGAGGAAGAACTGAGGATTGAACTTGGCAAAGATGAAGAGGCTCGAGTCGACTTGACGAGAAATGCACCGGATAAAAGAGGATGGACAACTCACGAAACTAACCACGTGATCCTAAAGAAAAATTTGAATGGGAAGAGGAGTAGTTCAAAACACCTATGTCAAGATTCCTCACCAGAGCGACGAAGGGGCAGAGGAGTAAAAAGGATTCCTACTCTCCGACATAACTAGACTCAAAAATCAGTTTTTTTTAGACTCAACAACTGCCAAACTACACGATCAATCAAGGGGGGGGGGCTCCTAGGGTCGGTCGAGGCTCTGATACCAACTTGTCACGCCCAATATGCGACCCTATCCAAAAGGAACTCGAAGGTCCCACCAAGGATAGACCCGCATATTGAAACGCTTTTGCAAGGTGGATATCATTACATCAACATTACATAATAGATGGGGATACATACAAAAGGCATACAATGCCACACGAATACAACATCATCTTACATAAGAGCACCATCCGACTACGGATGAAACACAAACATAAACTCAAACGACATCCACCCTGCTAGCCCAGCCTGCCGACCTGGAACCTATCCCCTGATCGAAGAATAAGCAGAAGAAGAACTCCAAAACAAGCAAACATCGCTCTCGCGTCAAGATCATCGTAAACCTGTACCTGCAACTATTGTTGTAGTAATCTATGAGCCACGAGGACTCAGCAATCCCATTACCATCGGTATCAAGACTAGCAAAGCTTAATGGGAAAGGAAGGGGTAAAGTGGTGAGGTTGCAACAGCGGCTAAGCAAGATATGGTGGCTAACATACGCAAATGAGAGCGAGAAGAGACACAAAGGAACGGTCGTGAAGCTAGCAATGATCAAAAAGTGGTCCTGAACTCCTACTTACGTCAAGCATAACCCAAAGACCGTGTTCACTTCCCGGACTCCGCCCAGAAGAGACCATCACGGCTACACATACGGTTGATGCGTTTTAATTCGGATCTGGTGTCAAGTTATCTACAACCGAACATTAACAAATTCACATCTGCCACATAACCGCGGGCACGGCTCTCGAAAGTTTATACCCTGCAGGGGTGTCCCAACTTAGCCCATGATAAGCTCTCGCGATCAACAAAGGATATTCCTTCTCCCAGGAAGACCCGACCAGTCTCGGAATCCCGGTTTACAAGACATTTCAACAATGGTAAAACAAGACCAGCAAGACTGCCCGATGCGCCGACATCCTGATAGGAGCTGCACATATCTCGTTCTCAGGGCAACACCGGATAAGCTAAGCGTACAGGTACCGGCGTAACCCAAGTTGCCAAGGGATGGTCCTCATATGCAAGTTTCAAAGTTGGTCCAGATCTGAATAAACCTTACGTTCAAGTTGTTAAACAGCAAGTTAAGATGCACCAAGATGATCTACGGCCTAGAAGATATGAGCAAAACAAGTTAAGCATAGCATTGATGCAAAATGCATAGAAACATCAAGCAAACACCTCAAAACAAGGATGCAACATGATAATATGAAGCTACATGCAAAATCAAGCAAGTTTCATATAGAGCACACTCAAAACGGAGCAACGGTTCAACACATACACTCTATACAAGTCATAACAACAATCTGTCCATAACAGCAACTAGGCATATTGCAAGCATCAAAACAACAAGCTACAACATCCCAACGTAAGAACAAAAGGCATGGGCATGAAGTACAGGTAAAGCATGACAAAACATGAACACTGAGCTATCTCCAGAAAAGACTAGAGCATGCTCAAAAGGACATGGAAAGATTGCAAATAATAACAGTTTCAGACTTGGCAGAAATAACATCAGGTTTCAATGTTTAGAGCTATCAAACAACATGTTATGGGAGCTTAACATGGCAAAAAAATGCATGGCATGAATCTACTAATTGCATAGAACAAAAGTCCCTTACTGACCATGAGCCAAAAGGGCACAGAAAATATGATGGCATCCATGTAAACATGGCAAAAGATATGACAGATTCATACATGGCAGGAACAACAATAAGTAGGCGTGTTGGTGAGCTTGAACCACTCACCACAGAGCAATACATGGCATGGAAAGGCAACCAACAGTAAGAAGACATGTTTATGAAGCTAAGCATGGCAAGAACAAGTTCATAGGGTGCATGGATCACTAGAAAAGCACACGGCCAAAACTGAACTTCATGTTAATAGGTTAGACACCAACATTATTTAGCAAATTTTGGAGCAAGATAACAACAAGATACAGCAGGCTATAAATGCAACCAGGGGCATGAATGGATATAGCAAGACATTTATAACAAACCATCCTTAGTGAACATCTCCAGATTAATGCACGAAATGACTTGTAGCAGCAGGTTTACATACCAACAAAATATAACAGAATCAGTCAGGAAAACAGCAACATCAAGTACCCTACTTAACAAGCTCGATGCACTTAGTACACAAGTCACAAAAATACATGGATTGCACCTCTGGAAAGATGGCATAGCATAGATCAAAACACATGTAGACATCAACCTCATAGGATGCACACATCAAACATGGCAAAAATGACAAATGAGCATGTTATAACAGTTCCAGCAGATTAACATCAAAATGCACTCTTCCAACAGCATTTCGGGCATCAAGATGAGCTCAAATGAAAATGAGACGGGGATGCCGCATTTGGATGGGCGAGGTGGTGGATCTGATCCCGATCCACAGACCTCGCCGGAGTAGACACCGGAGACGAGGGAGAGCTCGCCGGAGTGGAGGGGAGACCGGATCCGAGGCGCTCCTCGCCGGATCCGGTTGGAGGAGGCGAGGGGAGGCCGGGCGGCGCGGCCGGTGGGCGAGCGCGGCGCGGCG